>NW_026899560.1:0-8858 GCF_033153095.1 Gastrolobium bilobum
ATGTCTTGAAATACAAATTGCCAACACTAAATAAGTACACATGCAGCGTTATGGGAGGGATAACATACGCTTATGCACTCATGGTTTCGGATTAAAATCTTCCAAAAAAACATATGAGTAGGTCAAGTTTTCACTGAAGTGAAATCATAGCATTCTATTTATCATGCTCCAGCAAGAGCAAAAACATGCAGTGACACACTAATATCATATTCACAGGTTCTGTACAACTAGCTGAGTTTTCTCAATAATCATTATTTAGAGGAAAAAAATGTAATCCACTTTTGCCAACTGTAGAATGTGTTGGGCAAAGTATACTATAAAACCCCAGCTAAAGCAGCAGAGATAGTGGTTTATGGGGTGTCAACCTGTCAGTAGGTCAAAATGCTTTCCTTGCCCGATCCTCACCCCAGTAACATAATCATCTTCAATCTTGTTCTTCCTCCCCATCTGGGTAGCCACGTCAATGCAACCTATCTTCCTCTTTAGGCCTCTTCCCGCGGTCATCAGAGACAATGTCCCACAAGGAGGAGCAGTGGCAAAACCCGCCACCCTACTCTTGTAGGAACCAGCTGAGTCTATCTTAAATAGAAATTAAGACTACCACTCGTCAGATTAGGTTTTGGCCTAAATACGTTAAGTTTATATAAAATATTTTGAACTTGGTTTGACCTATTAATTTGGTGTACTCTACATTATAGGTTTGGTCTTGTCTATATTTAAAAATCAAAATATATGACCTAGGCATATTAACATGTTTAAGCCTACGAATCTTTAATAATTATCAAAGTTAATATATATATATATATATAAAATAAATTTTTATTAGTTAAATTTATATAAATAATTATTTATTTTATTTGAATTAAATTAAATAATACGATATACTGACGTATAGGTCAATATTTGTAAAAGGAAATGTTTTCTAAACAAGTTTTTTTTGAGGTCCAAGCCTATTTTATTTTACTAAATATATTAGCTAGGTCAAACCTAACCTACTTAGACCGAATTATAAACACTTAATAGACCATTTGATCCATTTAAATCCCTACATGGAAGTTATGTGTGAGGAAGAACTTGCAATTTGTGTGTTAACAATATTGAGCTTGGAAAATTTCACACGGCAAAATAATGTATCGATTATGTATAAATTATAATCTGTATATATTTGTTAGTTGTGGTTATGATGACTGAAGTTACTGTTTAGACCTTATAATTACTTCTTCATGAATCATGATATTTTTAATTAATTGTCATTTTTTCAAAAATATGCTTAGCGATATATTTTTATTTATTTTAAATAATTCATATTTCTATCATCGATTCATACTCTCAATCCAAAATATATAATTGAAAATATTATATTCAACTGTAAAATTATTATTATTATTGAGGTAAAAAGTTTTGGGCGACCTTTGGAGGATAGTAGCCTCATTAAACTATGATGAATATGTAAGTATTTTATTTGAAAATGGTAATTAGCGAAATGAATATAATGTTGATCATCTCAAAATAATTTACTTCTTAAGAATAGTATTGTAACCGAGGGCATATCAAACAAATGGCATAGCGTGTGCCGGAACAAAATTTTGACGTGCATAATCACACCAGATGTTTTATGTACTCTAAAATCAACGGCAAATTGAGAGTACTAACTTGGTTAGGATGGAGAAAAAAAGGTTATAGCGAATTGAGAAGCGGAGAAAGTTATATTTATTATTATTTTAGACTTATCACTCTTATTATTTGATTGGTTATTGTTATATCAATTTGAAATCAATAATAAAAAAATAGAAAGAAAAAAAAAACTATTGCCGATTTCGACTTTGATAAATAATTAGATAGTAAGGGTGGTACGTCTAAAATATAATAAATATAACCGCCCCAACTGAGAGGCTTGATAGTCCATTGTTCTTTATAAAACAAAGGGGTGGTGAAGGGAGGGCCCCAATTGGTAGAAAAAACCCGCAACTTTTTTTCTTCCAGAAAATCTTAGTATTTAAAAAATACATTGAATTTCAATTATTTCGAAAAGAACCAATTTTAATTATTATTATTTTAACCTTGAATAAAATTCATTAAACCAGTAATGAAAAAGAATTGAAGTGAGTAAACATAAACAGAAAAATCAAAATCACTGGCTGCTTGTGGAAGCTTGTGAAGCTTCCAAAAAATAATCCATTTTCTTTATCACTGGCTGCTACACTAGTCCGGTGAACATTCTTTACCTCAGTTACTCTACCATCAGCCTCATTCATACTCTCATATCACATGAATACCGAACTAATTTGTTTCCAGCTGCAATAGTAGACTGAAGAATATCATCCTCTTTCTGCTGCTTCACTTTAAGTGATTTTTAGAATAAATTTCAGCCCAAACTTTATTGAAATCTGAACGACACCGACTCCATTCCTCCTGTTTCTGCTTCAGTCGAGTCAATATTACAGGGAGCGCACGAGTTGGGTTTTTACGCAATATGTCTATAACGTCAAGACCATGGTCACCATATAGACGTTCAATGCACCTTAAATTTTGAACAGTAAAGTAATCTTCAATACGGTTCAGAGTCTCCATATTGATCTTATTTTCATTCATGTTATTATATAATTCCTCTGCACGTTTAGCTGCAGAACTCACAGACTCTAATAACATGTCCAGCTCAAATCTGTCATCTTCACATCTGAACAAGCTTTCTTCGTACTGATTCCTGCACATATGTTCGGAAGAGTAATCCTCACTTCCTGAACTCACAGATACCCAGTGATCATTCAATACTTGAGCACCAAGCTCAGATCTCTGACTAGCTGTAGGAATTGGATAATCAGCAGGTAGAAGCCGGTAGCTGGGAGTGCAACGTTTACAGTCACTGAGGTCAAGTTCTTGAATGGATTTTCCCATGTATAAAATAAAAACATAAATGAAATGATAATTAAAATTCATAAAATTTATACTTAATATATTTTAATTTTATTTATCCTGATATGATAAGCATAGGTTGTGTCTAAATTTCTATATAAATACATAAAATACAAAATTTAAAAGTACACAATACGATAAAGTTTTGTTTCAAAATTTAAAAGTACATAATACAAAATTTAAAAGCACAAATTCTTTTAGTTTTAAAATAATCATTGTTTAAAGATTTGTACAAAAATTAAATAATTCATTAAATTCTTTACGATTTAATGAAAATATAAGTTTATTTGATTATATTACACCTTCACTCTATTAAATCATTCTTATTCCAATAAGTAGAAATAAAAAAATAAAGTAGAGCTAAGAAAATAATATATTTTTTTCTTAAAGTGACAAATAATTTAGAATAAATTATAACTTTTTAAATACAATTAGATACATAAAATGTGCCTATCATAGTAGAAAGCAAGTTAAATTCAACACCATATTATTTAAGTGGAAAGTGTTTGTCATTTTAAATGACATAAAGTTATGTCATTTGTAACGCCCGGTCGCTTCAAGAATCAATGACTATCCCCACATACTAACACGAGACTTTTCAGTGTGCTTTTTCCTCACTCGCACACTTCCCGGGAAAACTTCCTAGGAGGTCACTCATCCCATAATTGCTCCTAGTCAAGCACACCTAACTGTGGAGTTCTTCCGATCCGGGCTACCGAAAAGCAGATGCATCTTGTTAGTATAGGTAGTACCAATTGATTCTTATAAGCTATTCTCAAACTGTGCAGTCTCATACCTGCACAGTCTTTGGAATTCTTCTCTTTCGGGTGTCGATTCGATTCATTCATGCATGTAACCCCACGCTGGAAGCCTGTCAGGAGTCACTCCTTGTCCGTGCCCCTTTGCACCGGCGATTACTCCCTGCCCTCGTCAATCTGAAATTAATTATGGCTTATGAATTTTTTTCAAAAATAAAATTACCTAAATTAGGCATGATTGCCTCTTGATTGAAACCCAATTTAGACGTCATTGGTGACGTGTCAGGTGTTGACACGTGTCACATTTTTAAACTCAGAAGTCTCTGTGTTTTGGGTTTGTGATTTAATGTGATTAAAACTCAAAAATCAATTTGAAAAATCTGTATTAATAAAGGAAATAATTAAATAAATATTCTAAATCTCTAAGGAAGAAGGATTACCTGATTTAAATTTAAATTATGTTTGTGAGAAATAAAATATGTCAAATAAGATGTTATTGCGTCGATCTCGAAAATTTATGTGGAATCAAAAAAAGAATTACCCGATTTGGATACCCGAGTAAAAAATTATGGCCTTCAGAAGTTTTATGATTAAATTATATTTTTTTTGAAAAAAAATATGACACATGTCAACACCTGATGAGTGACGCCTAAATTAGGCGTGATTGCCTCTTGAGTGCGAGTTGGCTCCCTCCGGTATCCCCACGAGCTTCGACTCTTTGAGCCGGCTATGGGACTAATCCGGAGTGCGGGGGAACAGTGACCTTACACAAATTTTTGATATTCTTCTTGACTTTCTCCCTAATTTGTTCCCTAATTTCTATCTTAGGAATTTCCTTCATCCAATACCTGACTTTGTTTTTTCTTGAATTTCCTTTATTTGATTTCTCTTAATTCATATCAGGAATTTTTAAAAAATAAAATAATATATACTTGATAAATGGGTGTTCCCATTCCTTGATTCCAATTTAAATTCACAATAATAATAAAAGTGCTCTGTTTCACTTCTATGAGAATAAATGATTGTTTGGATGAGTTTTCAAAAAAAAAATTTTTATATTTTATTTATTTTAGAAGTACTTTTTATAAAAGTTAAAGTTATTTAGATTTTTAAAAAATATTTAGTTTTTGAAAAAATATTTGTGTTTTAACTTATGTTATTTTTAGAAGCTAAAATTTTCATTTTAAAAAAAAGATTTTTAACTTTTTTTTATGACTTTTACTCTTTTTAAAAGTAGACGTCCAAACATATTTCTCCCATACATGTTTTTTTTTCCTGAAGTAAAACAACTTTTGAAGAGAGAAAAACCCATCCAAAGAGGCCCTAATAATTTTTTAATGACATGGAAGAAAATGAGAAAAAAAGATTAAAAAAAAGATGATGCTAATTTTTTTAATTTTTTATTTCTATTATTTTAGTTCCTTTATTTTTTTTTCTCTTCAGTCAATTGATAAAAGATTTGAAACTTTAAAAACTTTCTTCCCTTTTCTCCCCTCAATCCAAAGATAAGGTTAAATTATAGAGAATCATCCCATTCTTCTAATAAAAACAAAAAGAGAATTATCTCGTATTTTAATTAAAATATATCATTTGTCCTCTCTTTATTGACAAAACTATTTATGTCTAAAAGGACATAATTTACGTCCTTTAAAAGGACACACTAAATCCCTCTCTTTTTCCTGATTTGATCGGAATACTTTGAGCCATGAGAGTAAAAATGAGGGCAAAAATTCATGAATCAATTTTATTAGTAAATTATGTTTAAGATATATCCATGAAATTTTTATTCTTATTTTACCATAATACATAGTTGACTCAAAGCGAAAGTAGAGTAAACACTTATACCTCGATACCGGAGTTGTTAAATTGAGTCATGACTTATCAATTAATCTGGTTTAAGTTACCAAAATTCAATCCATATTAATTTACTTTTCTCTCAACTTGTAATGAGCTAACCAGAAACTTTGGGTTTAAACATTTTTAAATTCACAATTTTCATGAATTACTAATTGTTTTGATTATATTTATAAATATTATGAATTCAGTTTGGTGATTGGTTATGTTTTGATGATTTTTACTACAATCTAGAATTAATTTATTATGATTACATATTTTTCTATTCTTTTAACTAATAATAAACAAATTTGTTTAACATTAATTTCAATCTAGCATTTTATGAGCCAATCCTAATCATCATGACTCATGAGAGATCTAAATAATAAATTACCCTCTTCGTTAAAAAAATATTCCAAAGCATATGCACCTTTTCTTTCTTTTTCCGAGCATATGATTCACTAGGGGTGTTCGCGGTCTAGATTCGATCGATTTTGGAAGCAAAATTCATCCGATCCAATCCCTTCGTTTTGATCATATAATCATCCCTTCGGTTTTGATTTGTTTTCAAATCCGATCCGATCCGATCCAATCCAATTTTTTTCGGTTTGGATTGAATTATCTAATGTTTCCTTTTTCAACTATACCCTCTTCCTAAATATGTTCCTACCTATTATCTAGATTACCCCTTAACCTCACCTTAACAGATAAAGAATCTCAACTTTTATAGCCTTTCAAAATCTATCCCCCGGTAGTTAAGATTCGCCTCTTCTAAACACAAGTAGCTGTACTTTTTTTTCCTTTTTTTTTCAGTGAAAATAAGCAAGCAGCTGTCAACTCCATTTTCAAAGTAAACGCCATTGCTATATATAATTGACTCAAGGTCAAACTCCTCGCTACCATATGTACAAAAAAGTATGTCTTGAAATACAAATTGCCAACACTAAATAAGTACACATGCAGCGCGTTATGGGAGGGATAACATACGCTTATGCACTCATGGTTTCAGATTAAAATCTTCCAAAAAAACATATGAGTAGGGTCAAGTTTTCACTGAAGTGAAATCATAGCATTCTATTTATCATGCTCCAGCAAGAGCAAAAATATGCAGTGACACACTAATATCATATTCACAGGTTCTGTACAACTAGCTGAGTTTTCTCAGTAATCATTATTTAGAGGAAAAAAATGTAATCCACTTTTGCCAACTGTAGAATGTGTTGGGCAAAGTATACTATAAAACCCCAGCTAAAGCAGCAGAGATAGTGGTTTATGGGGTGTCAACCTGTCAGTAGGTCAAAATGCTTTACAGAGGTTAGCCCTCATGTTAGATAAACCTTGCTGGTGAATTGGAACTGCCCACAACTTGCTCCTCTTTGGTTCAGATATCCTTACATGTGAAATTGCATTGGCAAGTGCATCAATCCACACACAAACATCATGATATTCTGAATTGCAACTTTCAGATGATGAAGAAAGGCTTGAAACCTCATTAAGGAACCCATCATCCATCCTGTTTCTTCCTAACCTAGGTTCAGGTGCAGCAACAAAGTTGTGGCAAGCAGCTCCATTTTGGTGCTTCAACTTTGATTCAACGGGCAGGATCTTCAATGTACGTTCTGTGTAGAAAGATATCCATGGATGTCCTGAAATTGAACCACATAATATTAATTTAACATGCAAACAATCGAACAGTTCTTAAAACTTAAAAGTACTGTCATTTTATTTCCTGTTTAAAAACATTAGGGAGAAAAAGAGAGCCTCAACCACATAGAAGAACACATAATAAAAACTAACAAAAGTATGTGAGAATTAACAGATTCCCACCACTGTTATCCCAACCAAAACAAGGCAATCCTTCTAATTATTAAGAATTCATGTGAAAGGCAAAGATACTTTTCAACAAAACTTGGAAATTTCTAATTTTAATTATTTCAAGATTAAAAAACAAAAAATCAGACCAAATACAACTAGTCTTTGGTGTATTCATCATTGAGGAAGAGAGATAAAGCACGCTACAAAACATTAATAATCTACCATAAACTTACTAAGTACTTCATCAGCTGTTATCCTTGCTGAAATATCCCTTGTCAGCATTCTCCCAACAAGATCTCGTGCAGGTTTAGATATTGATTCCCACATCCCGGTTTGGAACTCTAGCTTGGAATTCTTAATAGCCTCAAAAACTGCTTCTTGTGAATCCCCTTTAAATGGAAGAACACCAACCAACAGAGCATGCAGGAGCACTCCAGCACTCCATATATCCGCCTTTTCTGAGTATCTACCCAACAACACTTCTGGTGCAACATATGCAGGGCTCCCAGCCAAACCCGTCAAGTTCTGACCTGCAATGCAAATTTCTAGACAATGAGGCTATGCATAAATTACTCATGTATGCATGTATGTATCTTTTACTTATGTGTGTGTATTTATATATATGTCAATTGAATTACTGATATTTTTAAATGCTTAAAAATTAAACAAAGTGACCTTAGAGTATGAATGGTTAGCTTCAAACTATTATAAGCATTTTCTCTAGGACCTCTTATTCTTAGACCGCTAGCAAATTTAATTGAATACTGAACATAGTAAACTTAAGGGAGATGACCATTTGAACTCTCCAATTTTTACTCCTATGTACAGGGTAACATTAGTAAAGTACAATTCAGTTGAAAGCTCATCATGATGAACTTCTTCAAACTTGCCTAGACATTTTTTATTAACAGAATGACTAGGATGGAATTTTACACAAGGAAGGTTGTGTAAGGATTCTATTCATAGAAGTTAGCACATATATATACCATAGGATAACAAAAAAAGAAGATCATCCAAACAGGTTTAACATATTACCCTTAGAAATTCTCATGGCCAGGCCAAAATCAGCAAGCTTTATTTCCCCCGAAGCAGTAAGCAGAATATTCTCAGGTATCTCTGTGCACAACTCCCATATCATGACAATACTTGATGACCAACATCACTTCCTTAAGTATATTAGCAGCCCGCTGTTCAGAACAAGGGCCCTCCCTAAACATCTGGTCGACAAGTCTTCCCCCAGAGCACAATTCCATCACCAGATGAGAGCAATCAGCTTCCTCATACACTGCCAGCAGAGTCACAACCCCAGGATGCCCAGACAAGTGCTGCATTATCTCCACCTCCCTGTAAACAGTCTCATCCCATCATATTAACGAAATTGGACTTTTCCCCAGTAACATAATCATTTTCAATCTTGTTTGACTTTTTTGCAATTTATGCTTTTTTTTAAATAGAAATCGCAACTAATGTATAGTGAAAAATATTTTTTTCCTTAAAAATGCAGTTTTTGAAAAAAAAAAATTCATTCAAACAAGTCCT